>NC_030855.1:11841437-11851862 GCF_000208745.1 Theobroma cacao
GATCAATTATTTTATTTTATTTTATTTTTGAAAATTAATAATTGATTATTTATTTAAAATATTAATAATAGATAATTTAAATAATAATATTTTATTTAATTTAAATACTATTATGATTAATTTTTTATTTTATTTTTTAAATATTAATAATTGGTAATTTATTTAAAATATTAATAATTGATGATTTAATTATTAATATTGTTTATATAATTTAAATGATATTATTTTTATTTATTTTTAGTTTGTTTTTTTTAAATAGGAATAATTTATAATTTATTTTATTAAAAATTGATAATTTAAATATTAATATTTTATTTATAATTTAATATTAATAGTTGGAATCAAATGAGAGAAAGAGGAGAGAGAGAAAAATAATATTTTACATAAATGAAGTTATAATTTTTCAAACTTGTAAGGGGTATTTTTGTCTTTATGAATTTTTGAATTTATTCCTCAATCATGGAATAGCTAATACCATGGGGGAGGGTGGTATTAGCTATTCCTTGATTTTAAAGGATTTTGGAGAATAGCCATTCTATAGATCATTTTTCAACCAAACCAAAGAATCAAAATTCCTTGGGAATAAAGGAGGAATGGCTTAGCCATTCCCCCAACCAAACATGCTATAAGTGAAATATATGCTAAGAGAATTTGATCAAATGATGCCTTGGAGATATAAAAGCAGTTAGAACCTAATCAAGCTTAAAGACGATTGAGCTTGATAAATGTGAATTGAGGTTCGATGAGGAAAATGTGAATGGTAAAGGCATGATGGCTTGTACTATGGATTTGTATTTCCGTCCAAGGGATGAATTTGATCTGATTTGTGGATGAGTGGAGTTCCGTCCCCCTGTGACTATGTGTGTGCTAATAGGGATGGTGGTAACCAGGGACGGTGGTATGAGTTCCGTCTATGATTTTCGCATGTAGTGCTTTGATGCCACCTATTTGAGAATACTTACGGTGATGTCGATCGTCGAAAGATTACTCCGGTTGATGATTTGATCTTTACTAGCTGCTTTAACGCTGTGCGTGATTTTTTCTTTGCTTGTTGCTTCAGCATGTGCATAATTTGATGCTCTACCAGTGGTTCTGCCCTAAGTGTGATTTGATTCTCTGTTAGTTGGGCACCAAGCATGATTTGACTATGTCTTGGGGAGGACAACTCGTTGACTTTATTCATATATGACATGAGATAGCTGTGGAGAGGCTTAGATAAATATGATATGATTCTGATGTGATACTCCGGTAACTAAAGTGTGCCATGAAGAATGATTTGAATCACTACAATTGGCTTTGAGTTTAAGCCTAATGATGTGGAAAAATCTTTTGGGACTTACGGATGATGATATACCTTCACATTGGAGACGGATAATGATATGCCTAGTATTTGGAGATGTTTTTTAGAACATTTAGGTGCACGGATGCGTGAATATATTTTATATTTGTGTTCAATATATCTAATTTTGTTTATCTGCACCACTCACTGAGTATTTGAGTACTCACCCATTTGTATACCATATGTAGATAAATAGACCATAAAGTTATGTGGTAAAGGTCATCCTGCGATGAACCGATTTTGACATTAGGTAAGTCTCCGTTTTGATGTTTTCAGTCTGTTGATTTCATCATGAGCTTTCACATATAGTTGGCTTTGATGTATGTAGGTACGATATGCCATTTGAATTTGTGTAAGGGTTGATATGTATGAACCTAATTTGACTAGCCAGTGTAAGGCCTTACAAACATTTGTATAGACTGTGGGCTAGGGATAATATAATATATTTGCATTTGTTATGAATATTTGATTATAAATCCCTTAGCATTTGTGTTATATGATTTTGGACTTTAAGGCTTGCTTGGGTCTAGTGGGCTGGCTTGCTAGGCTCGTCCTCCAATCATGGCCCTTGGGTTTGGGTTGTAACAAAGTTGGTAGCAGAGCACTTAGGTTAGAGAGTCCTAGGTAAATTTGTGTTTGTTAATGGAGTGTTGGGAATTAGTGTAGAGTCTTGTTCATTGTTACTGATAGCATAACTAATTATAAACAGGAGGTTACATAAGCTCCCAAGTTTTTAGTAAGCTTAACCTTCGAATTTTGGACTTATGATTATGAACATGGTATTGCTTCGTTTTAGTATAGGATACTGCTTAGGACGAGAGCAACCTTAAAGGCTATAGGAGTGTAAGATGCCCTAAATGAGCCTATGAAACCACCATGAGTTTCTATGTCAAGGAACTGTGGTAGAAACAGAGGAACGAGACGCACTCGAAATGCAAAGCTAATTTATATGTATGTTGATGATGAGAATGTGAGAATTGGGGATGACTACTCTATAGGAAGAGATGTCACCTTAGAGGATTTGATAGCAAGGCTGCAAAGTTTGGCTCATGAATTTGCTGAGTTCTGTAATAGAATCAAGGCACCATCTGAGGAATGGGTTGATTCTAGTTCTCAAGATCTAGACTATGAGCCTTAGTGTGAACACCAGAGAAGGGTTATTGAGGTCACTTTGGTAGATTTTATGAAACTAAAGCCCTCATCATTTACTAGTTCAAATGCGAAGGAAGATCTACAAAGGTTATTAGAAGACATGGAGTGTATTTTTTTGACTTTGGGATGCTTCACAAATCAGTTAGTGGAATTAGTGGGTTTTAGACTGAACAATGTGGCCAAAATATGGTTTATTACACTTAAGAGAAGTAGACAATAAAAACATAGGAGGAATTCGTCTAAGCTTTTTTGGATTGTTTCTTGTATGAAAGTGTGAAAGATGCAAAGGCATAAGAGTTTGAGACTTTGAGACAAACGCTAGACATGACAGTGACAAAGTATGATGTTTGCTTCACCTAACTCTCAAGATATGCTTTTAACTTAGTCCTAATTGAACAAAAAAAGATTAAGAGATTTATCTAAAAACTAAGTCATTTTTTAGGGTTTTGGCCTCAAAGGTATGTCTCATATGCGATAGTGGTGGAGTCAACTAGAATAATTGTAACCAAGAGATTGGAATCTAGAATGGAAAGAGGTAGGCATCGAAAAGCTCAGACGTAGGGCCATTAGGGTTGAAACGATTCGAGCGTGATTAGGAATCCCACATTTATATGCCATCAAAGTCATGAAAGAACTACTTTTACAAGCAGACCACTAAGAAATAGTGATTCATTTAGCCCACCATCTAGACGAGAACAGTCTAGCAGAGCATCTAATTTGGGCCCCAAACAAATGGGTGTTCTATGTAATTATTGTGTAAGGCACATGGTGGACCATGCCACAGGGTAGCAAGATTATGTTTCGAATGTGGTCAGTCCGAAATTTAATGAGAGATTGCCCAATGCAGTCAGAGTTAGTAGAGGGTGACCACGATTATGTGAGACAAATGACAACTACCCCACCTAAAATGGCATAGACTGGGTTGAATGTTAGAGGTGACAAAGGCAAAGGTGTGGCCTCATCATCTTGTGGTAGATCGACACAACCAAGTAATGAAAGTAGAGGTCAAGCACGTCCATTTACTTTAACATCGCAAGATTCTTAAACTTCCAATGTACTGGTCATAGGTACACTTCCTATATGTGGTACCGAAGCATTAGTTCTATTTAATCTCGAATCAACACATTCTTTTGTGTCCCTGCACTTTATGCGATAATTAAATCGATTTTGTAATAACATAGATGAACCCTTGATTGTGACTATTCCCTTAGAGGAAATATTTATGGTAGAGTATGTGCATAAATCTTGTGTAATACATATAGGGGACAAGGATACGTTAGCAGACTTGGTGTTGCCGTTAACTTAGGGCATTGATATGATTTTAGGCATGGACTAGTTAGCCATCCTGTTTTGCCAAGGTAAGCTACTATCGTAAATTAGTGAACTTTAAGTTCCCAGGGGAATCCTTATTTGTGGTATACAAGCATGATAGACCAATGTCTATGGAAGTTGTATAAGATGTAACTGCCAGACCAATGCTAAGGAAAAAAGGCCAAGGGTATCTAGCGATCACAAGAGATATTTCAATGGAAAAAATGAGCGTGGATTTTGCACATGTAGTGGGTGAGTATCCAGATGTATTTTTAGAGGAATTGCTTGGATTGCCTCCCTAAAGGGAAATTGAATTTTGTATTGATTTGATTCTAGGTACGTAGCCAATTTCTATACCACCTTATTGGATGGCACTAGCTAAATTAAGAGAGCTAAAGGAGCAATTGGAAGATTTGTTGAATAAGGGTTTTATTTGTTTTAGTGTGTCACCTTGGGGAGCTCTAGTGCTATTCGTGAAGAAAAAAAATGGTAGCTTTCAGTTATGTATTGAGTACCAACAATTGAATAAGGTTATTGTAAAGAATAAATATCCACTCTTGAGGATAAATGACTTGTTTCATTAGTTACAGGGTGTCGTGTGCTTCTTTAAGCTTGATTTATGCTCGAGGTATCAATATTTGAGAATGAGAGAATATGATGTACTAAAGACAACATTCCACACACGTTATGGACATTATGAATTTTTAATGATGTCGTTTGGACTCACTAATTCACCTGTGACATTTATGGATTTGATGAATAGGGTCTTTCGAGCATATTTGGATAAATTTGTGGTCGTATTAATAGGCAACATATTGGTGTATTCTAAGAGCCCAAAGGAACATGCACAACATATAAAAATTATGCTATAGACCTTGAGAAAGCATAAATTGTATGCTAAATTTTCAAAATGTGAGTAGAGTCAGTTTCTTAGGACACATTGTGTCTAAACAAAAGGTGCAAGTGGATCCTTATAAGATGGAAGCTGTGGATATTTGGCCAAGGCCAACATCTGTAACCTAACTTAGAAGTTTTCTAGGCTCAGTCAGATATTATAAACGATTTGTTCAAGATTTTTGTAAGATTGCATCCCCTTGGACAAGATTGACTCAAAAAAAAGTCAAGTTCGACTGGTTTGATACTTGTGAGGCTAGTTTCTAGAGGCTTAAAGCCTGCCTTATTTCTACACTTGTGTTAAGTCTACCTTATGGATCCGGAGACTACACCCTGTATTGTGACGCATCATAGGTTGAATTAAGTTGTTTGTTGATGCAACATGGGAAGGTTATAGCATATGCCTCACGATAATTAAAGAGGCATGAGCAGAATTACCCTACGCATGATCTAGATTATGATTTGGAAACTATTTGTATGGAGAGACTAGCGAACTCTATACAAATTGTAAGAGCTTGAAGTATATATTTTAGCAGAGGGATTTAAATTTAAGGTAACGTTGGTGGTTAGAGTTATTGAAAGATTATGATTGCACCATACTTTACCATCCTGACAAAGCTAATGGGGTAACAGATGCTCTAAGTTAAAAGTCAATGGAAAGTTTGACACATGTGATTATGGAGAGATGATCTTTGCTACAAATTTTGTTTCATCTAGGCAATATGGAAGTGCTGGCACAGTTTAAAGTTTGACCAAAGATATTAGATTAGATTAAGAATGCCTAGAATCAGGATGAATATTTGGTGAAAATATTTAGAGATATCAACGAAGATAAAGCTCGAGACTTTGTGTATGGAACAGATGATTTAATGAGATATAGATCACGAGTCTCTGTGCTAAACATGGATAGTTTGAGAAATGAGATTTTGGAAGAGGTGCATGTGGCAGCTTATACGATACACTTTTGAGCTACCAAGATGTATCATGACTTGAAGTCTATGTATTGGTGGCCAGGATTAAAGAAAGATGTGGCTAAATATGTCTCTAAGTGTTTGACTTGTCAGCAAGTGAAAGCTGAGCATCAAAGACCATCAGGACTACTATAATCGTTATCGATACCCGAATGGAAATGAGAACATGTAGCCATGGACTTTGTGATGGGTTTACCATGAGTTATAGATGGCAGTGATGCAATTTCGGTAATAATTGATTGATTAACTAAGTTAGCTCACTTTTTGCCAGTCAAGATTAAGTATGGTGCAACTCGATATGCCCAAATTTACATTAATGAGATTATGAAGCTACATGGTGTTCTGGTAACTATATTGTCTGACAGAGGACTATAGTTTAGGAGCCAATTTTGGAGGAAATTATAAGAAACCATAGGCACAAGATTGGATTTTAGTACAGCCTTCCATCCACAGATGATGGCCAATCCGAGCGCACCATTCAAACGCTCGAGGATATGTTAAAAGCGATTATGCTTGACATTGGAGTCTCATGAAATCATTATTTGCCTTTGGTCGAGTTCGCATATAATAATAGCTATCAAGCCTATGAGACCTTGATCTTCATAGACTCGTAGCTAGAAGTACACACTATACCACTAATTAGGGGTAATTTTGTCATTTCTTTAGTGAGCCCCTAAAAGTATGCTTTCAAATAATATTAAGGCCTAAGTAGGCCTAAGGCATAAATGAATGATGAAAATAAGGATAAAATGACAAAAAATAGAAATAATGATGATTTCCAAGGTATTGGGGCAAAATGGTCATTTTTCATCTCAAGTCAAAATTTAAAGTTTTCGTGAACTTGAGTATTTCTAGACTATTATGGACCTTTTCCTAGTGTCAAAAGAGTAAAAAGATTGCACAAAGGATTGGAGGAGAACAAGCCAACTTGTTAAGGGCATTTTCGTAATTTAAGAAGAGATTGGATAAGTTTAGCTATAAATTTCATTTGTTCCAATAGCTTCTTCATTTCTCTAGCAGCTTCTTCTTCTTTTTCCTCCCATCTCATGTTGTTTTCATCCTCAATGGAAGCTTGTTTGGAAATCTCTATAACTTCTCTCAAGCTAGCTCCAATTTTCATGCTTTTGTGCACCTTTCATAAAACCTTTTGCGTTCTTTCACTCTCTCACTTTAAAACCCTTGAGAAGTCTTACTTCCATACTTTCTCTCACTAGTTACGCGTTTTAAAGAGAGAAAGAGAGAGCTTCTCTAATAGCTTGGAAATTTTTGGAAAGAATTTTAATTACAAAGCTACCAAGGTGAGTAGTGAATTAGAGTTGATTTTTAAGTGTTGAGAATGGCTACTGATTAGACTTGTGAGTGTTTTGTAGTTGAGGTTGTTCATTCATTTTAAAGTGATTAGGATAGTGAAAATAGATAGCCACTCAATGGCAATTGAAAGCTAGTTAGGAGGTAGCTTTTAGAATTTATAGGTTCTAACGAAGCCCCATCGCCCCATTTGGAACATTAGAGGAAGTTGGAGTTGGGTAAAGATTTATAAATATTGATGAGTGAACTTGCATTTCAAAATGTTTTGGGAAGTACCTACATGTTTAAATGAATCATTTGAAAGTTCATTTGTTTTTTTTTGCTTTAAAAATATACCTGAGGAACAAGCCTTTGGTGAAATGTTTATATCTTGTGAAAATGTACCATATAAATGTTTGATGCATTAACACATTTTATGGATATGTATATTATGCTTTGGATGTTCCTTTTTGTGTGATATTGATGACCCAGCTATGTGGGTGTGGGACTGCACATGAGCTGATGATGACCCAACTATGTGCAGTGTGGGACTGCACATGAGCTGATGATGAACCAGCTATATGCGAGTAGGGAGTGCACATGAACGGACTGTGGTGGGATGGTATGCATGATGATGTATGTATACATATATACATATATGTGTGTTATAGAAAGTTCATGAATACGGAATATGGTTGTAATGCATGTGAAATCTTGCATGTTGAACCTTGGAAATTTCTAAGTATCTTCAAGTTGATTTTGTCATTACAGCAAAATGGCCTTTTCTTGAGAGAATGAAAACTTTTTGTTGGTGTCCTGTTTCTCGCTGCAGTAAAAATCATTCTCGCTGTAGCGAAAAACTCTCGGGTTTTGGGGGTTACATTGGCCTAGTTCTTGCTACAGCGAGAAAGTTGCTGAAGCTTCTCACTGCAGTGATTTATTGTCATTACAGCGAGAAAGATTCTGTTTTGGTTCCTACCTCATTTTCCATTTCTTTAGCACCATAGTTGATCATGAACTTTCAACATTATGGAATTTATTTAATTAAGTTTGAAATGAGGGGTTTTAGTAAAAAACCCTCGACCAGTTGATAATTTGAGCCAAAATTTCACTGCAGCAAAAATTCATTCTCACTGACCCATCGTTTCACTTGACTTGCTTGAATGCTATTAAAGTTTTCACTCTTCAAATCCTTTGTTAGTGCATGGATCCTTTATTGTCAAGTGATTAACTCATTAAGGGTTTACAAGAAAGGTTTTAATAAGAACTAAACTAAATTGCATTATTTTGAAAATAAGTACATCATGATTTCTTTAAACTTTCCTTATCGATTGCTTGTTCCCTTCATTTGTTCACTCACTGGGTTTATACTCACTGTTTCCAACTTTATGTTTTCAGATCAGGAGGCAGTCAGTAACTAGGTCGAGATATCCTTGTAGATTCGTCTCCTTGGTAGGTATCTCAGCATTCGATAGCAGTACTTTCACCCAGGTCTCTTTGCTGGAAGTCGAGAATCTCTTTGTTGTGTATAGACAAACCCGCTGTAAATTATTAAGACATATGTTTTAGACAATATATGTATATTTTGAATTGAAATTATGAAATGTGACTTTAGTCACTTATGATGGAAGGATGAACAGGTTAGATAAATAGGCTTGTTTGGGCTTAGTGGGTTACGTCCATTGGGCCCATGCATCGATCATGGCCCAAAATTTAGGTCATAACAAAGCCACGATCGGTATGGCTCCTTATGAGGCTTTGTATGGGTTAAGATGTAGATCACCTATTGGTTGGCTTGAAATTGGGGAACAGAAGCTTTTAAGGTTGAAGATGGTCTAGGAAGTGAAACGATGCATCTGAGTGATATGAGGAAAGATTTTAATAGCTCAAAGTTGCCAAAAGTCTTATGCTGATAATAGGCAAAAACCTTTAGAGTTTGAAGTTGATGACTATGTGTTTCTAAAAATCTCGCTAACCAAAGGGGTTAAAAGATTTAGGCAAAAGGAGAAATTAAGCCCTAAGTACATTGGACCTTTCAAGGTATTAAGGCATGTGGGTGCAATTGATTATCAATTGGCTTTACTACCTAACTTGTCCGATGTTCATCCGATTTTTCATGTGTTCATGCTTAGGAAGTATGTTTCAAATCCTTCACATGTGATACGATATGATGAAGTCCAATTGCAAGAAGGACTTAGTTATGTGGAATAGCCCACAATCATATTGAATTGACAAGTGAAACGGCTTCGCTCCAAGGGCATTGCTATGGTGAAAGTATTGTGGCAAAGCCATGCGGTTGAAGAAACCACATGGGAACTCAAAGGGGAAATGTGGAAGAAATATCCCCACTTATTTGAGGATTAATAGTCGTAACTTGGGGAGTATAATTTGAAATTCGGGGATGAATTTCTTGTACGGAGGGGAGAATGTAACACCCCAAACTTTTGACATAAATTAAGGTAATTGATGATATGTTATGTATGCTTAGTATTTGAGGATACATGTATATGTGGATAAATGGACACTTAGGCCAATTTTGAGGAAATATGTGATGAATCCCATAGTTTGAGATTTTGACCTAAGTTTGATGATACGTTTGTGAATATATGTACACGGGATTAAGTGAAATGACTTATTTGAGGTGTGATATTAACAAGAAATAATTTTGAGGTGTTAAACTTGGATTTTTGGAAGTTTAGGAAGCTTAAAACTACCTACAAGGGAAAATGTATCAATACATCCCCTCATGTACTGATACATTTTTGGCAAGAATAACAATATGAAGTGTTCTAGAGGAATTTTATTGATAGATTTGGAAATTTGATGAGCATGTATCGATACATTTGAAGTAGGGAGCACTCAGAACCATTCTACCTTAAATGTATTGATACATTGCCCCAAAGTATCGATACATTTAGTAGAAATTAGGGTAGATGTATCGATACATTGCCAAATGTATCGATACATCACTGAAGAATGGCAAAAATAAAAAAACGTTTCAGGCCATTTTGCCTTATTTCTCTCTCAGTTGTTTCTCTCCCTTTCTTTCTCTAAAAAACTCAAAACCCTTATCCCCAAATTTATTTTAGAGCCATTTGAGGCTATTTAAGGCTTGAGAAACCATCTTTGAGGTAAGATTTAACGTTTTTACTAGTTACTTTTTGATTTAATCGGTTGACAACTCAAAAATTCAATTTTTTCCAATTTTGGTAGTTTTCCCTCTTTGGATTCGATTGGAGAATTTGGAGCTAAGACTCATGCATTGCAACTTCTAAGGTATGGGTTTAGCTCGTTAATGAAGGATTTTAGCTAAAACAGTTGGATTGCTAAGATTTGGTTAATTATGGAAAACTTGACATTTTTCGAAAGCCAAAATTTAATTTGATAATTGGATGTTTTGATGTGTTCTAAGGACAAAACAAAGTAATTGGACGTGTTGGTGAGCTAGAGGATGATTGGAGGCTAATGTTG
>NC_030855.1:11852111-11859650 GCF_000208745.1 Theobroma cacao
TAGTAGTATATATATATATATATATATATATATATATATATATATATATATATATGATTGCCTAGATGTAAGTGCTTAGGCTAAAGAACCAAATTGTGGATTAAGTGTTGTGATGTGAGCCACATGGGTGGCCTATGCTGTGTGAACCTTGAATAGGATGTCTAGACGCTATAATGAACCATAGAGTAGATTTCCCTAGGTGAAAGATAAGTTAAGAGAATTTGAACAAATGATGCCTTGGAGATTTAGAGGCACTAGAACCTAATCGAGGTTAAAGACAATTGAACTCGATAAATATGAATTGAGGTTTGATAAGGAAAATGTGAATGACAAAGGCATGATGGCTTACATTGTGGATTTGTGTTTCCGTTTGAGGGATGATTTCCGAATGTTGATCTGATTTATGGATGAGTGGAGTTCTGTTCCCTTGTGACTATGTGTGTGCTTGTAAGGATGGTGGTTAGCAGGGATGATGGTATTTGTCCTGCATGCAATTCCCGCTTTTAGTGCCTTGATGCCACCCATCTGAGAATACTCTAGGTGATGCCGACAGTCAGGAGATTACTCTGGTTCATGATTTGATTCTCCGCCAGTTGCTTCAACGTTGTGCATGATTTGTTCTCTGCTCATTGCTTCTACACAAGCATGATTTGATGTTCTGCTAGTGGCTTTGCCTTAAGCATGATTTGATTCTCCTCTGGTTGGTCATCAAGTGTGATTTGACTCAGTCCAAGGTAGGATCACTCGTTCACTTGATTCATATATGACATGAGATAGCCGTGGAGAGGCTTCGATAAATATGATGTGATTATCATGTGATACTCCTCTAACTAGTGTGTGCCATGGAGAATGATTTGAATAACTATGATTGGCTTCGAGGTTAAGCCTAATGATGTGCAAAAATCTTTGGAGACATTGAAAATGATCATATACACTCACATTGGAGACTTTAGGGTTAATGATATGCCTTGTATTTAGAGATGTTTGTTAGAACATACAAGTGCACAAATGGTGCATATATTTTATATTTCTGTTCAATATATCTGATTTTGTTTATTTGCACCACTCATTGAGTATTTGAGTAATCACCTATTTTTATACCTTGCACAGATAAATAAGCCACAGAGTTATGTGTTATATGCTATCTTGCAACAGATCGATTTTGACATTCGATAGGTCTCCGTTTTCTTTTTTTCACTTGCTGAGTTCGTCACGAGCTTCCGCATATGGTTGGCTTTAATGTATGTAGGCACGATGTGCCATTTGAATTTATGTAAGGGTTGATATGTATGAACCTTATTTGACTGGCCAGTGTATGGCCTTACAAACATTTGTATGGACTATGGGCTAGGGATAATGTAATATATTTGAATTTGTTATAAATATTTAATTATAAATCCCTTAACATTTGTGTTATATAATTTCAGACTTTGAGGCTTGCTCAAGTTTAGTGGGCTTGCCTGCTGGCCTCGTTTGCCAGTCATGGCCCTAGGTTTGAGTTGTGATACTCAAATCTTGATCCATAACCCAACCCAATTGCTCAAATGAAGTGATATATCCTATCATCTTAAGCACGTGAGGCTTTACTAAACTTCCCTCAAACATCTTACATCAAAACAATGCTCTAGAAATGGCAAATCTCTCTATGCGACTTTCCTTACAGAACATTTCTCTAAGGTTTGGGATAATATCCAAGGCATCCATAGCTTCATGTTCCTTTTGAAGATCTAGAGCCATACTAGCCAACATTACAAATGTGGCTTGATCGAGATCATCCATATAAACTCTATAGGCCTCTTTTTCCTCATTTGTAGCATCATCGCTAGGTTCCTCAGAAACAGGACCATCTTGTACATAAGCCTTTTTCTCTTGTTTCTAGACAATCTTGATATTGTGAAACTGATCAATGAAATTGGGGCCTATCAACTTGTTCGCATCAAGTATGCTTTTAAGTGACAAACTATTGGCCATGATTGATTTATATCCTATATAAATCAACATATATAAAGCTTTAGTCATTAACACAAATTATGTAATCATAAAGACAAGGTTTTAGAATTTATATGATTATTCTCAATATTTTATCAAAATAATAGCCCTCTTCTAGTATTTCGAGAAATTTAACTTTTAAACTTCTTATTGAGCTAAGACCCTTTTCATCCCACCATGACCTTGATTGACTCAACAAGCCATAATAAAACTAATTAGGTAGGTAACTTAGCTTACTAATTGTATCTTATGCAACTCCTAGATCAGTTAGGTGACAACTCCTTATCTAAATGTATCACATACATTTTCCCTAACTATGCCTCTAATACTATGTTGTCATGTGTGACACATTCGAATAATATCGTACTAGTTGAGTGAGACCCACAAATAACTCAAACATACTCATGTAAAAGTTTCGCCTTGAGTGACTTAACAAGCCTCCAATTAAAGGAGCAGCTTGGTTATCTTATTATATGGTGGAAGTCAACCTTATTGACTCAATATATTAATGAAGGATTTTATTTATTAATTCATTAATTAAGATCACATTGATTTCACGTTGTTGACATGCATAGCATTTATCGCATTTCACATATATCATAAATATATATATATTGAAAGATAAATCTATCACATGCCAACTGCTAGGATGATTATGGACTTTACTAATTCTAATTTCCCTAAGCAATTAAGGAAATTAGTTGGTCAAATTTTAGGGTATTTTACAAACATCGTCTTCAAGCTTTGCTTGAAATCTCCTTAAATTTCCATGGCGCCTTTGGATCTCCATCTTCAAGTTAGAAAAGTTTTCTAATCTAACCCTAGTTGTACACTTTGATGTAACTAATTATATTCTATAATCAAGAAATCTCAAGTTACATTCAAGGGGAGTTAGGTGAGATAATAATTTTACAACCAAGAGAAAATAGAGATAAGGTAGGGTACACAAACCCTACTTTAAAATAAATACCATGAAAAATAAATTTAACCATCCATGACCTAATCTTCTAAGGTCTAAGTCCATAATCATCCTTATGCTTTATAATCACAATCAAAAGCATAGAAATAAATGAAACCTTAATATCACTTGGTGATCTTCTGTGTTATTTGAGAAAAGCATCAATTAACTTGTAATGACCCTTTTCCCGATCATTATCGACGTTCAAGACTTGCAGGAGAACCTGCCAAATCCCGAACAAGCTTTATTTGAGATTTTTGTTAACCAAATCGAAGATTTTAATACGTACATTAAAATATTAGGATTTCCTTATAACATTCTTGTCACGACCCGGAACCTCCCTCTAGCCCATGACAACCGTCGCAACATCTCAATTGATACTCATTACCTGGAATACCAATCGGAACTCCGCAAGGCTTACATATCAGTTTTCAACAATTTTTAGTCGTTTTCGGCTCAAGTAAATCAAAAGACAAAAATATAGCATTTTTATATAAAACAATATTTATAGAAACACGTGTAAGTAATCTTTTATAACTTAGAAGTAAAATAAATTCATACATACAATAATTTACAAAGTTCTAATGTACAATAATAATAACAATGACAAGTGGCCCATAAATACACCAAGTGTTGGTGATAGTAACCTACTGTCTGTATGATAGAGGGGTCAACTGGAATCCTCGACAAAATCGGTATCTACAAGCTACCACAGGCCTGAAATATTTGGAAAGGAGGTGGGTGAGATTTTGCAATCCCAACGAGTAAACAAACATTATCATAAATATCTAAAGGCAAGTAAAATGGAGGCAAGTTTAAAAAACAAATTACAAACCATTTCATAAGGTTTTCAGTTTATTTCTTAAACCATAAAATATTTGTAATTTATCAAAACAATTGTTAAGGCTTATGACTTTTATTAAAAACATGGCTCAAGCCAAAAACTAATCCTCGGGGATACCTTGGCCGAGGCATCTAACCGAGTCTGCCAAGGTTGTTAAGATATTTACATGTTAAACACATGTTAGTTTTGAAAACAAGCCATTCCTTGGTGTTGCCCGAGTTACACATTCACGTGGGGGTTCGACGTGAAGTGAGCTCAACACTATCCCGGGAGTTACCCTCCTCGCCTCTACAACTGGAGTAACTATATAACCGGGTTTACCGTACCCCTCTAATAGGCAGTCCACGGAAACCCATCACTGCAGTGACTAAACCCACCAATTTTAATAAAATTTCGACAGTATAACGTGGCTTTTATTTATTTACCCAGCCTGCATAGTAAAAGACAACTTACATAAATTTCCAATGCAATTATAACATATAGCCACATATACTCATATATCATAAGCCATTCATAGGAAAATATATATTTCAAAATAATTGGCAGCCTCCAATTACTCAATTTTATAATCAATAGTTTCTTATTTCAAAAAATCAAGACAATATATTTATTTATCACATTTATTTCTAAAACATCAAAAATCCCATTTTAATCTCATTTTTGTTTCATAAAATACATGAAGAGCATTTAAATATAAACTCTAGATAATTTACAATAATAATAGGTTTACTCACCGTTTGTACAAACTAAATGCTTCTTAGGTACCCCGATCACTATTCGTCGGGTACGACTTCCTTGCCTTTACCAGAAGGCTCTCCTCCTAGACACATTGCAAAAATTACACAATTCACCACATTGATGCTAAATCACTATATAATTGACTTAAATCTGATACTAATGCATGGTATGAAATGCAATAGCCTAAAACGGCTTAAACGCAATATTTACCTATTTTTGGCACTTTACCCGATAAATTGCTAATGCGCTCCATTTTAGCTCTAAATTGTCCCATTTTCTCTCCAACATTTCTAACAATTAAATATCAGCCAATAACTCACTAAAATCACCAAAATCAGCTCACTTTCCTCCTTGGAAAATTCAGCAAAAAATGGGACATTAATTCGGTAAATCTTCCACTTTGTTTTTCTATCACATTTAACCATTTTTCATCATTTTCTCTTCATTTCTCTTAGAATAGAAATCAGTTCATCATCATTGTACATCAATGCATATTCAGCCAAGGGTGGGTATTGTGAAATTTTCATGCTTTCTTGCCCAATTTGATTTCTATACACATTTAACTAACTAAAACTATCAATTTAACTAAAAATCAAAGCATAAAAATTTCAAATTTCTCCCTATTGAATTTCATCCAGCCCTTGATATCACTTTTTGATCTCTCTCCTCAAGCATGCTAAATGGAAACAAAGGCATAAGAAAGCTAGAAATCAAGCTAAAATCGAAAAATCTTACCGTTAGACGCTTAAACGGACGAAAAACGCGATTTCCCCTTTGAATTTTCTAGTTTTCCTTTGTTTTTCTCTTTTCTTCCATTCCTCTCTATTTTCTCTCTTGTTCTTTCCTTATGGCTGGCCAGCACTTAATATGGGGTCTTAATGGGCTGACTTTTCATTAAAATAATATTAAATCATTAAAAAGTGCCATGTATCACTTTCCCATTGGCCCGTTTTTAAAATTTCATCCATTTGTTTCCAAATCTTCACCATACACTTGTCCCACATATCCATAGCTTAGATAAAATTCTCAGACTTATCGAAAGTCCTGGTGGAGTAATTTTTGAAATTTACACTTTTACCCCCGTAAAAGTTAAAAATTACATTTTTGCCTCAAAAACTGAAAAATTGCCCATAGACATATTTTTCATCCCTTATACTCATACCATTCCCCAATTTGTCAAATTGGATCTAAATTCTCTCAAAATCTCAAATTTTGTTCGTAGGTGGCAAAATTACAATTTTGCCCTTACACTCTAAAAATCACCAGAATTAAACTTTTTCACTTCTTATCATTAAATTATACTCCAAATAGTTAATCTTGGTCAAAAATTTCACTCCATGATCAAATTATTATCTTAGGTGGCAAAATGACGATTTTGCCCATGAACATCAAAATTTTCAATTTTTTTCCAAATGAACCTTCGACTCTGAACAATCATTTTTAGTCATTCCTGGACTGTAAAATATTAAATTTCATCCTACGATTCCTATTTGAACTACTTCGAGATTAAATCAACTCAAGTGTACCGTTAGGTACAATACCAGGTTTCGTCTATTCTTAGGACTTTCCTAGCATAATAACATGCTACTCAGTGCATGTATGTCATGACATGTATTTATAGGGTCGGGTTTTACAATTTTGCTTTGTGATGGCTATTAAAAATTCTACCAAATTATACAAAGTACGATCATTTACTTAAACTGAATAAGAGCTTTAATTAAAATTCAGGAATTAGATAACAATATCTAATTCTAGCAAGCTTCAAGGTACATTTAAATTGTGAGACCTCAAGCTTTATAGGCTTGTAACTAAGTATAGATGTAATAATACGAGCTAGGTGTAGTTTCGTCATTTTCTCTAATAAGCTTCCAAAAGAAAGTTTTATGATATTTTAAGGCTTAAATGGGTATAAGACTGCATAAATGATGTGTGCTGATGAAAACACGAAGAAAACTAGAAGTTTCAATAATTTTCATAACAGGGGCAAAATGGTCATTTTTCACCTCGGGTTAAAATTTTAAGTTTTTGTAAACCCGAACATGTCTAGACCATTATGGATCTTGTCCCAGTGTTAAAAGAGCAAAAAGATTGCATAAAAGATTGGAGGAGAATAAGTTAATTAGTGGAGGGGTATTTTTGTAATTTTAAGGGAAAAGATAAGATTGCCTATAAATATCTTGAATTTCCAGCAGCTTCTAGAGATATTCCAGCAGCTGGTCTTCTTCTTCTTCTCCTCTCCCATGTTTCTTCAAAACTCCATGGAAGCTTGATTTGAAGCTTGAATGATTTTCTCTCTCTAGCTCTAGTTTTCACACCTTTGAACCCTTTTGACTAGAACCTTTGAATTCTTTCATCCTCTCACTTCAAAACCCTTGATAAAGCTTATTTCCAGACTTTCTCTCACTAGTTGGGCGTTCTAAAGAGAGAAAGAGAGAATTACTCCATTGATTTAGAAGCAATTGGAAGAGAATTTGACTACAAATGAGCCCTAGGGTAAGTAATGAACTAAGCTCGATTTTTAGCTGCAGAAAATGGCTAGTAATTGAGATTTATGAGCTGTTTTATTGTTGACTATGTTCATTACTTTTTAGTGATTAAGATAGTGAACAAAGATAACCGTTTAATGTGGCAATTGAAAACTAGCCAAGAGATAGCTTTTAAAGTTCATAGTGTGTAAATTGATCTATTGTTTATGTTAATGTGATCCTAGGTTTTAAGGAAGCCCCATCATCTCATTTGGACAATTAGGGGAATTGGAGTCATCTAAAGGTTTTACAATCAATTGGTGAGTGGACTACCTTCAAAACTTATTTTGGGAATATAATGTATTTGACAAACGTTTGAATGATTTTATATGATTTTTCATGAAAATGAATGCCTTGGGAACAAGCTCTTGAGAAATGCTTTATGTTATGATATGTGGTTATTATGGATTTCTATGTGGCTGCATTATGTTGATATACATATATGCTTGAATATAATGTTGTGTAATTATATTGACTCGGCTATG
>NC_030855.1:11859750-11872308 GCF_000208745.1 Theobroma cacao
ATGATGATGGGATGGTGTGATGATGATGATGGGTATATGTATATATATATATATACATATGTAAATATGTGTGTTATAGGAAATTGATGGATAATGGTTTATGGTTGTAATGCATGTGAAACTTGACATGTTAAACCTTGAGAAATGTTATGTGTTTCATATTGGTTTTGAACATTTCAAGTAGGGTGGTTTTCTTTGGGAGAAAGGGAAATTTTCATTTGATGCCCTGTATTTCGCTACAGCGAGAATGATTCTCGCTGCAGCGATAAACTCTCGGGTTTTGAATGGGTAGGTTGGCTAAAAACTCGCTACAGCTAGGATGCATTTTCGCTGCAGCGAGAATGACACTGTAGCTTCTCGCTGCAGTGAGAAACTTTCTGTTTCTGGGTTGCAATTTCGCTGCAGCGAGAAACATTCTGCTTCTAGGTTACAATTTTGCTGCAGTGAGATTGAATCTCGCTGCAGCGAAAAACTTTCTATTTTGGTCTCCTATCTTGTTCAATTGTTGTCCTATCTTTCACTTCTTTGCTACCATATCAAAGCATGGACTTCCAATATTAAGGATTAAATGAGTTAAGTTTAAAATAAGAAGGTTTAGTGAGAAATCCTCAGCCAGTTGAGAAACCCTCGTTTGGTTAATAACTAAATCCGAACGTCGTATTTGACTTATTTGTGTAATATTGAAGCTTTTATTCTTCAAATGGTTCATTATGTATGGGTTAATGATTTTTAAATGATTAGTCATTTAAAGGCTTGATGAGGGGTTTTTAATAAGAATAGAAACAAATTGCATTGTTTTGAAAAAGAATGCATCATGATTTCATTAAAGATTCCTTATGGTATGCTTGTTCCCTTCCTTGTTCACTCACTGGGTTTATAGTCACCATTTTCAAATTCATGTTTTCAGATCACGAGGCAGCCAGTAACTAGGACGAGGTGTCCTTATAGACCTGTGTCCATCTTTTGGCAGGTGTCTCGACATTCAGTAGCTGTACATTCATCCGAGTCCCTCCGTTGAAAGTCGAGTGTTATTTTGATGTATAGATAAACTTGATGTAAACTATTGAGATACATGCTGTAGATAATGTATGTATATTTTAAATGAGTAATGCCAATACGAGTTGGCAATATCTATCAATATTTTGATTTAAAGTTATAAATTGTGACTTAGCAATATTTGATGGAATGATGAGTGGAATAGATAGATAGGCTTGCTCGGGCTTAATGGACTACGTCTATTGGGCCCTTGCGTCGGTCATGGCCCGAAATTTGGGTCGTGACATAAACATCTCCATTATACAACCTGAAAGTTTTTTTGTGATACAATTTCAATAGACCAATAATTTTTGTAATTCTAACTGTTCTACACAACATGACCTCTATGCAGCGGAACGACTCAGAGTGGAAGCCTAAGAGATGCCCTTACCTACGTCGCAACGAGTCAAAATGTGCTAAGGCAATACATTTGAGCTGATCACTTATCTGCTAAAAAAGGGAAGGTAAAGGGGGTGAGTCTCACAAACTCAATGATCATCGGCTCCGTGAACAGGGCGTAGATGGAAAACAAGCCAAGGATAGAAAATTTGAATATTAAAAACATATGAATGAATATATAAACCAATTTAAACTCAAATGGAACATTTGTACCTTACATATAAACCCGAGAATCGTGGTGCAAAATAACCATTTCAAGTAATGTATTAAAACCAATGCAAGTAAAAGATTTTTACCATCGAAATCATTTAATGTCCTTTACTTAAAATTGAATCAACATAAGCATGCACGCTTCCGTAAAATCAAGCAACATCAATGCTTATACACAAGCTTATAAAGAACCTCATCCTCGAGGTATTAAACACAAAATCATCGTATAAATAAAAAGGCTCCGAAAAAACTTGTATTTCTCACCACGCAAAAGAATTCATGTTTGAAAACCCAAAGAGATATCACTCTCAAGTAGGTAATTGTAGTAAACAACTAGTGGACCCACTTCCACATAATAACATTCGGGAGGCCCATCTCCACCGGATTCCCATATGTTGGGATGAGCCTTGTAGCCAATTGGGATAGGTTAAGGCTTGATTCCAATCGTGCAACAGTATCATTCATGTTGAATGATTAGAGGTTTTCCTTCATCAATAAGACATTAATTATAATGAGTTATAAGTCTAATTGGATGAAGTCCATGAGATTAATATGCCTTGCAAGGAAACTGTAATGGGTTGCTGTTATGAGATTCCTATGCATCAAAGCATAATCTCAAAATGTTCCTGGTCAATGTAACATTGAGAATGGACATCGATGATGCTTAAAGACTGGTATATTCTATATTCCTTACTTTGGAAGTAAGCAATCGATCTCATAGATTGAAGTATAGAGATACTTGGAACTAGAATATAGGTGTTTTCCTAAGAGAGCAAGTTCATTGAACATGACCCGCCATGAGAAGTGCATTTGGTAATACACTCTAGTATCTATGCAACACTTCTCATGTGTCAGTTGTGTAAATACTCCCTACACTTGAGACACCAGGTTGTCTTATGTGTGGAGTGCTATGCTTTAATTTCATCCCTAGGGTGCCTAACCAAGGATGCCAAAACAAGATGCTTTTAAGTATAATATGAAGCATGTGAAGGCAAATTAGTGGTCAAGATAGGAATCATCACCTCAAGTGCTTTAGAGGACATATCCTATCAGTTCTTGGTTCACATTAGCTTATTGAAGTCTTTGGCCAAGGCGACATGGAGAATATGAAAAAGGTTTCATAACTTTCTATAAAGCTAATGCTATAATTGCGGGAACAAATATGGAGGTAAATAAAAGTAGACACTGTACCAAGCTCTTATCATCTTCGGAATATATGATGAGGGAATGAATTACACTGATAGACTGTACACTGAAAGGTTGTCAAAGAACCATTTGACTCTCCCAAATATTGGGTGGCCATGATGCATTGCTAGATGTCAATCTTGGTCTATGAAATTAATTATAAATTAATTGATTAAAATTTATACTAATCAATTAAGTCATTAATCAATTCCATTGCCAACAAGTTGGGAACTTAATGGGTCACACACAATGATTGCATTTGAATTAAATTGGGAGAGTGATGATTTAAGTTAAACTTAAATCACATGTTAGGTAATTAACTTCTATAAACTTAATTAAAAGAGTTTAATTAAGTTTTAGACATAATTATAAATAGTTATAATTATAAGGCCTTGATTGCAAAATATAAAGGAAACTAATTTGTTTTTAATTTCCAAGGACTTAATTAAAAGAATTTAATTAAGTAATTGGCCCAATATTATAATGTGTCATAATATTGAGGGCTTAATTTCAAATTTGAAGTTATTTTAAGCTAACTACATAAGTCACCTTTTAACTACTTTCCATATGAAAGTTTTTCACAATTGAAGAAAACCTAGTGTTTTGTTAGAAAAAGAAAAGTGTTTTCTCTCTTTGCCACCACTCCCTTTGTGTGAAAGAGAAAATTGCTTATGAAGCAATTTTCAAGAGAGGTTCGGCTAAGATTGTGAAAAAGAAGAAAAGGACAATTGCTGTCCTATTTGATAGCACAAAGTATAATTAAAAAACTCCCTCCTTTGTTGAAAGTTCAAGTGCAATCGTGTGTACCACCGTTGGAGGCCAAACACTTGATTGGCTAGGGTTTTTTCTCCTTGTGGTGTTCGCAGGATTGCTTTGGGAAGTGCCATTGTGATTACAAAATTACTTGGCAAGGTAACTTTCTGAATAATAATTTATTTTGAGCTTTTATGTGTTGAATATCACCAAAATGATCCATGGGTGGAGGCATGTCTTGGTTGTCTAGTATATAATCGATTGCAAATCTATTTAAAAATCGCCTATCGAGGCTAACAACTCATTCTATCCACAATTGCATTTAAAGAAAACTGGCAACGTTTATTAAACATATATCAATATATAGTTTATGGAACTTTTGAAATAGACACCCTCTACTCACCTCACAATAGTGGGACGTTACGTTGCTATTGATTCGGGTGTGTCTCTAGCTAATTTTACTTGCCAGTCGCTCGTTACATCCTCCGGTACACCACCACAGTAAACCTTACTCACTTATGCACTTCCTAGCAGTAAATTAAACTCAATATATTTAGTGAATGTCTCCACAATTCAGCTCATATTTTTTGCTCTATATACCATATTCTTAGTTCTATTTATTTTTCACGAATCCCTCACAATAATCTACCTATTTCATTATGTCTACTTCCGTATTTATACTTAATTGTACACATATATGGGCAGCACCTTAATCAATGACTCTTTAATCTAATTTTACATTTTTTATCCTTATTATTCACAATAATTTAACATGAAATCTATAAACTTTCAACTAACCGAATCCAATGTAATATAGTATACCCACATTGCATACTTACCTTCCAATTTTTACCTTGAATTCCACATGCAACTCACTAACTCCTCACGTCCTTGGTCACCCTTGCTATCACAAGAACAAATAATCAATACACTTTTTTATTTTTCCTTTCCACTTATGATCTCAAGGTTAAAAGCACTTAGCCATCACTTGTCTTGCTTTAAGTCACCATATTTCTAGGATTAACCCACATGCATGCATTTATTTCTTTCAAATCTTGGAATACCTTTGCTGCCATAAACACTTTCCTATGTTGCCATCGGGATTTCAAAACATATTCAAGCTAAAATCATAATTCTTACCTTTCCTCACTTGGATCTTGAAAAACCAACACATCTCTTTTAAATCTCCAAAGTTCTCTTTGGACTATGAGATTTCAAGACTCAACTAAGTAGAGGAAAGGAAACCTCACAGTTTTTTTAGATTTTTTCTCCAAAAAGCTATGCCTTTCCTTGCATGTCTCTTTTCTTCTTTTTTCTCTCTTCCTCTCAGGTGGAGCTTCAGAAGGCTAATCCTCTTATTCTTTTCTCTCAAAGGTGTGGTTTTGCCAATGTTCTCCAAGCCTTTGCCCCACCTTTCTTTTGTTTCTTTTATTCCTCATTTCTCATTGGACTAACTCATCCCCCACTCAATTTTCATGCACCAATTTCCTCCCTTGTTCATTGGCCCAATATCTATCCTCATTTGTCTTCTCCATCCACCACCTTCACTATCTCATCTTTTTTTTCTTTTTCTTTTCTGTGGGTAGATATCACAAGGCAAAAAGCCTTGAAATCTTACTTTCTCACTTGTATGGGTAGATTCTCCCAAGTTCCTCCATCAACTCAAATTTTTTTACTTTATTTTCTTTCCATCAAATGTTATGATTATACCCTTTTCTTTTCAAGTCACATTACCAATCTTACTTTGTTTACCACGGGCTATCTTTCCAAACCATGGTTTTCTTTCAATTAAATACTCTTTGTTCTTTTTCTCTTTGTCATCTTTCACATGGTGGGAGTCCCACATGTCCCCCACTAAGCTTTATCCTTCTTACATGCAATCATTTGCATGTAATAGTAACTTCACATGCAAATTCCATAAAGCTAAGCTATCTCACTTGCATTTCACTTTGCTTGCATCCTAGTTGAATTTCATCTTGCTTTCCATAATACAAATATATACATCAAATATTCTCTTAACTTAAAATGGTGAAATTGCACATAAGTCCTCCAATGTTTTTATAATTACAACTTCAATCCTTAACTTTTCATTATTTACAATTCCACCCCTCAATTTCTTATTCTTTTTAATTGATCCTCCCATCATTCCTTTATTTCAATTCTCTTCTATTTTTCTTCCTTTATACTTGTACAAAAAAAAATATCAATTTCATACTCCACCGAAGTGTCACCATAATATTTAAATATATGCTTACTCTTTCTCACTTAATTTAATTTAATGAAGGCACGTGGGCCCCACAAATGCTCTCTTCCTTCAAGATTTTTCTTACTTCCACTCCCCTATTTGGACAAATTGTACAAATCACACGTTTTTCGTGTAATATAACCAATTTGACATCTATATTATTTTAATATTATTTTATCTAAAAATTATTATTTTATTTCAAAATTTTCCTCTAACATTCTAGGGCTCTAAAACATCTTCCTTTGCCCCATTATAGCTTTATGGTACCTTTTAACTCCACAACTTCGATCTTAATAAAATATTATTATTTTATTATTATTTTATCACATACAAAATATTTTATTCCAAAATATTCCTTGCACCCTTCAACACTATTAAACATATCTATTGGTCTCAATTAACCCACATCTTATCCTTAAGGTCATGTTAGGCACCATACCAAAGTACGGGGTGTTACATAACTCACTTAAAGTGCTAGACTCAAATTATTTGATATTGGTTTTCTTCAATTTATTGTTTAAGAAATTCTCATTTTCAAAACACTTACAGTGAACCCTTTATTCCTTTTGCTTAAATAGAAATCCATTGAAACAAAACTTTCCATTTAATTCCTTCCTTAATTAAAACTCCTTTAAATCTTGAAAACCTCTTTATTTTAGATAAACTTCGTATAATATATCAAAGACAACATTTTTATTTCTAACATTTAAAACATGGATTAGTTTCGAAATTATATCTTGTTCAAGTTACCTAAATTGTGATTTAACAAATTTTGAAAATTTCTAGTCAAACCAAAATTTTAAGGAAAATTTAATATTATCACATAACTTTAGGAATTTCTTTTGAAGTAAAAAACTATTTCCTATGAATTTCAAAAATTAAAATGCTATCCTTAATTTTAGGAATTTCTTTTAATGTAGAAAACAATTTCATATTCTTTATGAATCACACAAAATTAAAATTTTATCCTTAATTTTAGGAATTACTTTTCAAGTAGGAAACAATTTCCTATTCTTTATGAATCATTCAGAATTAAAATTGATGGCATTTAAGTGCTCTTAAAAACTCCATAAATCATGAGTTAAACTCATGAACAAAGCTGTTGGAAATTTCCATCAAGTTTGTTTAACAATTAAACATAAAATTCATGGAGAATTAAGCTGCCCAATTTTTTTTGCATTGAATCTTTGTTATTTTGGAACTCCAAAACATGAATTTATGATTCTTTTGATTACTAAATCAAGTATCGCTAAAACATGTAGTAATTTAATTTGATAAAACTAATTTTTAACAATTAAAAACTGCTCATAATGCTTGCTCAATGTTAGCAAAAATAATTGGTACATCAGTCTCCAAAACACCTTTCAATTATTCAGTTTTAAATTAGCTTTGCAAGCCTTTTAATTCATTCATTAATTCTTCACTTAAACATGATTTTAGACTTTTTAAAAAATGCCTTAGTGGATTAAACACATGCTGTCCAGATTTGAATTAAAATAGAAAATCATATTTTAAAGAAACCCTTCAGAACGATATATACAAAATTAACACACAAATAAATCTTCTTGATTATCACCAAGAATCAAGCATACAAAATACATGAAAAACATCAAACAAAGGCTCGAAAACCACTATTGGGATTCAACCTCATGCATCAACATGAAATTAATCATGCAATCAAAAATAACATAGTAGAAAAATAAACTAGATTTTAATAGAGAAACAGTTGAATCTTAAAGAATCAATGTTTGTGTTTTTCATATAATTTTCAAATTAATTATGAACATTCATAAGTTTAAGAGTTACATAACGTGCTTGAGATATCATAATCAAGAGCCATTTAAATCCAAAAATGCTTGTGATGAAGCAAGTAACCCGAAAAGAAAATAAGACAGTGTAAAATCCTACAGTCAAAATCTTTACTTTTTCACCTTTAGGATTTGTCAAATCGTCAGCTACCCAAGTTTGGCCTCTAACAGCAATCCACACAGTGATCGAATAAGACCTTCTCAAATATAGTATTTTATTTATGCTAGTAAGTTTTGTTTCTAAAACAAAAAGATGAAAAGTTTTTGCCAATCTTATTTCTATCAGGGAGAGAAAACTATTTTTCTATTTCTTATTTTTATGAAATAGCTAAGAAGTGCCTTAAGGCTTAGAGTTTTAGTTGGCTAACATAACATATTTATATAACCAAACTAAGTTGTGACCCTAGATACAACAGTTGTATGTTTATTCAATTAAGTCCTTTTGAACTTAATTAATTTCTTGCTTTATTTTCATCTATTCCAACTAAGTCCAACTTAATTAATTATCCTTATTTAATCTCAAACATGTCACATAATGTGTGTGACCCATTAGGCTTTTAACATGTTGGCAACAAATATAAATCCTAATAAGATATCAATTTGATAATTGATTTATATTTATAGATCATGAACGGCATCTAACAATGCATCATGGCCACCCAAATGTCAGCGAGTCAATTAAAGAATTTGACAAAGCCCTTTAGTGATAAGCCTCTCAATGCAATACAGTCCTTTCGTCAAATATCCTTGATATGTCATAATGCATGGCTCAGTGTCTACTTATGACATGCTATATTAGTTATCATAATTCATGACTAACCCTATGAATTTAAGAAAGTAACTTTCGTTAAATTCATTATGCTTTGGCCAAAGACTTTATACAAGTTAATCAAGAATTGAGAACAAGTAAGATATATCCGCTCATATCACTTGGGGTGATGAATCCTCTTTTGACCATTCATTCACCATCGCATGCTTCATAGCATACCTAAAAACACCTTTTTTAGGCATTTGGTCACCTCTAGACCCGTAGTGGTGAAATTGAAGTATGTCATTCCCCTGACAAGATGAGCTTGTGTCTCAAGTCCAAAAAATAATTGCACGACTATCACATGAGAACATATTCCATAGACACTTGAATGAAATACCAAATAGAGTTCTCATAGCAGGTCATGTTCAATGAACTTGTTCATTAACAAACACCAACATGTTATCCTTAAGTATCCCATATACTTCCATCTATGAGATCAATTGCTTACTTCCTAAGTAAAGAGGCTTAACATGTACTAGTATTTGAGCATTGTCAATGCCTTGTCTTGACAATATAATCACTAAGAACAATTTTAGGAACATGACTTTGATGTATAATGATCTCATAATTGTATCAACTTACAATTCTCTTGCATGGCCTTTAGGTTCCACGGGCTTCACCAAATTAGTACTTAATAACTCCTTATTATTGCACTAACATGAAGGAAAACCTCTATCACATATAGTTATGCGATTAAATATGCATTAAATGACAATATATATTCCTTGAGCAATCCAATTGGCTTAAGGGCATATACTAACAATCTACTAGTCCAAAATCGACTATAGACTCTCCATAGTCGATCCTAGGCTACCCAGTCAGCTTAAAACGAGCTTAAAAGCCTTAAAACCAAAACTTACCTCATTTTTCTCATATCTCTTATTCTCTAACCCATTTTCTCTCAAATTTCCTACCTTTCAAAACACTTAAACTACATCAAGAAATCTTGGATTTTGAGTGCCAAAGGTAATGATTTTAACTCCTAAAAACTTAACTTTGGTGATATTTGTTTTCTCTTTACAAGAGCTAGGAATTTTTCTAGGTTTTCAAGATTTAGCTAAATCCCTTCATTTGAAGCTCACTAAGAAGGAAAAAATAGGTAAAATAAGTTGTTTATTTAATGGGTATGAAGTTTGGATGAAAGTTTGGTGGAAATAATTGGAAATAATTGAAGATTAAATAAGGCTAGAATGGGTATTTAAAGTATTCTAAAATTTTAAGGGTTTTTGAGGATAATGATGATTGAATTTCATTTTATTGGGACTTTGAGAGTATTTATGTTCGAATATTAGTTCGAAGTGATATTGAAGTAATTTAAGTTATTAAAAAAGCTATGCTTTTGATGAAAGGTGCCAAGAGGGAAAAAGACAAGCTTCAAGAGGTAGGTAGATACGGTGTTTTTTTATTTTAAATATAATTAAGGAGGCCTATTTTACAACCTCGCATTAAAATGTATTTGGTCTAAATGTGTATGTGAACAATGGTTTTAAGCTTGTTTTATTAACTATATATATATATACTATGTAAATATGTTAGTATGTATGTAGTTTTGAGTATGAGGAACAAGCCTTTCAATTGTTTGATGCCTCAAAATAGATGTTTGTCTATGAATAATTACTTGATTGATAATTGGATTCATCCTTTCATTAACAATGGACTTAAACACTTTGATTTCATTTTTTTATTTAATCCCTCTGGACTTGGATGGCGAATGAATTTACCTTTTTATTTGGGAATAAATTTTTTGGTATTTGGAAACATGGCATTAAAATGTTTTAGAGGAGCCTACTCGAGTTATGGACTTGAAGCTAATGACAGTAGCCACTAGACATTGTGCATAATGATTTGCATTGACTGGGTAGTTAACAGCGTCCTACCCTTTGATTTGGTTTTGTTTGGCAGTTGATATGATCCTGCCACCTTCGATATACGGTCAGTGACTATCATGCATCTGACCCTTTTAGTGCTATGACACATTTTGATTTGTTTTCCATGCTACATAGTGGTCTATAATCTGTTTTAAATGATTTCTGATACTATGGGATTGGAATTGGATTTTTGTTTTGAATTTTGGACTTTGGAATCAATATTGTTTCGATTTGGACATTGGATTTGGTATTTGCATAGACTCTGGTCTTTTGACTTGACATTTGTTTCAACCTTGGTCATTGAGATGTTAATGGTTTCGAATTTTGACATTTGTATCTGGCATTTGTCTCGATCTTGAACTTTGGATTGGGAATTTGCCCTAACTTTGGTATTTAGACTTATCTACTCGATGTAATGCAAATTATGTTATTTTGCAATCTATTTTTTTTCTTCAAGGATTTGCTAAAGGTAACAAGATTAATTCATTTTCTTTGAAATTAAACCTTTGTTTTACTACATCCTTTACAAGGCTTTAAAACCTAATTTTTCTTAAATTGTTTCCTTGAAAATTCTTAAATGTTTTACAAACTATTATTCTCATTTCAAAGGCTTATGTATAGAATTTCAACAAAACCTTATGAAATCATTTTCAATGAGTTTGCATCGTCAAGATAGTGGTATGGAGGTTTGTTTTGGATAATTGTTCATACTTGACTTACAACTCGCATTGTGGGATGTTTGAATGTGTTCAGGAATTAAATTCCTAGCTCTTTGAATATTTGTTATGATTGGAAAGCAAATATGACATTGATTGAAATGGACTACTTGCATTATTTTTAAGTGTATTTTTGACAAACACTCTTTCGTTTAGCTTGTTCCCTTTTCCCGTATCTACTCATAAAGTTATTTATAACTCACACATGCAAGATGCACTTGTTTTGCAAATCAGTAGTTGATTTGCTTGCTGTCTTTTTAAAAGAGCCAACACTTCAGCCAATCTTTGGTATGTGATCATATGGCATCGAGTAGGTGTCAGCCTTTTGTTTTTAAGTCTTGCTCCATTGGTCTTATTTAGGTTGGTTAGTTATGTCTGACTATCATGGACAATATTTTGCTTATGCCTTGTATTATATGACATGAATTTTGAGAGTTGCCATACTTGTTAGTTTGATATGTATTGCTTCCGTATTTGAGCACATGAGCATGCAAACTCAATAGGATATATACATTTTCTATGTGGTATATTATGTTCATACATGTTTGACATACAGTTCCATGGCAATGAGTTCTGTGAGGTAATTTTGAGTATTTGTTTTGCATTGTTCATTTGAAGTTTGCATGGGTTAAGAAGGTAACTTTCATCAATACCCTTGCATCGGTCATGGCCCCCAAGTTTGGGTCATGGCAAAGTTGGTATCAGAGCTCTAGGTTGTCTAAGTCTTAGGTAATTTATTTTAAGTCAGTGGAGTTGGGTTTTATGTCGTTTTTGTTTTTGGTTTTTTGAACTGCAACACTGTCAAACCCTATTCTATAAAATAATTACGACGCTATTTACATGCTCAATAGAATATTTGCATGTTTAGGAAGTTCAAGGAATCGTTAAAAGACGATATTGCCCCTAATGGTACCATTAAATTGATTAAGCCTCAAACTAGTTCAAATAGGAATTTTGAGGTAAAATTAAGAGTTTCACAGTTCAGGGATGACTCAAAATGGTAATTTGAAGTTCGAGAATCAATTTGGAGTCAAACCGAAATTTTCACTATCTAGGGGCAAATGGTCATTAGCCATCTGCAAACAAAATGGGAATTTTGAGAAAAGATTTTTTTGGCCCCATTTAACTTATTGGAGTATGATTTGAGTATTGGAGTATAATCTGAGGGTTTGGCAGTGAAAAAGTTTAATTTCGGTTATTTCTAGAGTGTAGGGGCAAAATCGTAATTTTTTCACCTGCGGACAAAATTTGAGATTTTGAGAGAATTTAGATCACATTTGACAAATTGGAGAATGGTATGAGTATAAGGGATGAAAAATATGTCTATGGGTAATTTTTCAGTTTTTAGGGCAAAACTTAATTTTTTACTTTTACGAGGGCAAAAGTGTAAATTTCAAAAATTACTCCCCCAAGACTTTGGATAAGTCTGAGAATTTTATCTAAGCTATGGATATGTGGGACAAGTGTATGGTGAAAATTTGGAAATAAATGGATGGCTAGAATTTAAGGAATTAATAAAACAAAAAAA
>NC_030855.1:11879042-11887933 GCF_000208745.1 Theobroma cacao
TTTTGGTTGATTTTAATTGAATTAAGTGATTTTAGTTAGGTTATATTGAAATATAGCAAAAATAAGCTAGAGAAATAATTTTCTCCCATTGAAACCCATTATGCTGAATTTTCTAGGGGAATATTGGCTGCTGATCTTGATGTTTATTTGAGGAATTATGATGAATAATGATGAATTATGAGCCTAGAAAAATAATGGGAATGTTCAAACCAAAAATGCGAATTTTTACCCACTAGGGGTATTTTCGTAATTTGCTATCGGGAGTGTTAATTTGCACCACACTGAGAAACATTAAGTCAGTTTGGGTGGAATTGAGGTATAGAAATTGAAAAAAATTAATTTGGAGTTTAAATGGACGCGTATATCGATTTATCGGGTAAAATATCGAAATAGGCTAACATCTCGTTTAGGTAAAATTTAGACATTTTGCACTTCATATCATGCATTAGTAGTATAAATTAGTTTATTTTGGTTTAGTACCAAAGTAGTAAACCTCTTAATTGTACAATTTGTCAAGGTGGCGAATCCTCTAGCAAAGGCAAAGAAATCGCACCCGAGGAGCAATAGTTGGAGTACCCGAATTTAATTTTCGAAAATTATGAGTAAACTTATTATCGTCTTAATTATCTAGAATAGTTTTATACAATTGTGCTATTTTATGAAAAATGGGTTTAAATGGTAAATTGCTATGTTTTAAGAGAAATTGTGATTTTATAAAATGATTTTACAAATTTTCTGGAAAATCGAATACTGGTTTTGAAAATAGAGTAATTGGAGACTGCCTACTTGTGTTGTAAATTTATGGTTTTAAATTGAATGGCTTATGACAATAAATGAGCATGAATGGCTAAACTGATTTTGATGTTAGAATTATTTGTACTATGTATTTAGCCTTTAGAGGCTAGGTTGCGATAAATTGCCATGTCATGCAGAAAAATATTTTATAAATCAGGTGGTAGATAAAAGATTAGCTACTGCAATGGTGGCGGGTTCCGTGGGCCAGCCTATTAGAGGGGCACGGTAAACTCCTTTATATTCTCACCTCGGTCGTAGAGGCGCCTAGGGTATCTCCTGAGGTGGGCTTTTTGAGTGCACTTCACGTGGACCACCGCGTGAGAGTGAGACTCAGCCAACGCCAAGGAACGGCTATGTTTAAAATAAAAATATGATTTATGCGAAATATGAATTTTTAACAACCTTAGCGGGCTCGGTTGGATACCTTTGGTCCAGGTGTCACCGAGTACAGGATTTGGCATGAGCCAAGTTTTGAGTAATTCACGAGCCATATTGATTATTTGGTTGAAATGAATATTCGTGATGTGAAAAATTTGTTGAAGTTAATTATTTTTTTATTGTCCCCATTTACTCGCTTTTAGATAGTTTAGATGGTGTCTGTTTACTCATTGGGATGTTTACTCATTGGGATTTTATAATCTCACCACCCTCAATTCCCCACATTTCAGGTTCGGGATAGTTGGTAGATAGTCGATTGCATCAAGGACTTCAATTAGCCTTGCATTGTCAAAATTATAGGTTCACAGACTTGCATCTTATTGGTTAGTTGGGGGCCCACGTGTCATTGTAAAAGTAATTTTATACTTTAGTTATCTGATTTGAAATATGTATGAACATATTAAGCTTTTACACCATGTTTTTGGTGAGTTTTGATATTATCGAATAAAAATGACGAAAATACCCCTGTGAGCTAGAAAATAATATTTTATTGTTTTGATTTGGAAACGACTTATGATTTTTTTAAATGCAAGATTTAATAACTATCGCTCACCGAGGAGATGCGGAAGCTGATGCTAAGCCTTACGGGATTTCGATCGGCATTCGGGGTAATGAGTGCCTATCGAGACGTCGCGGCTATTGTCACGGGCCCGATGGGAGTTACGGGGCGTGACAAACACAACCATTGAACTGGTGACTACATGGATTCCCTTGTTTGTTTAGAATTTACCCTTTTTGTTGACCATATTAAGCTTAGTGTTTCCTGTTGTCCAAGTTACATTGCCACTTTAGACACAAGTTACGACTAAGGGCACGGTAGAGTAGGGTGCTCCCATTAATGCATTTGTGAGGCGACAGGCTTCTACTATTAGGGGGCGTGCTAAGCATGTTTGGGCCACTAGGTTTGTTAATGATGAGCCACCTGTAGCAGCAAGTAATAAGGCACTCATGGAGTAGCCTGTTGACGCTCAGTCTCAACAAGTGAGAGACGAAGTGGTTACTGAGGAGCCCACCTTGGCAGATGTGGTATCAAATCTGCAAGGGGTTGATAGGGTCATGGAAATGATGGCCACTCTATTAGATGACCTTCAAAGGCAAGTCGAGGGTTGATAGGCAGTGCGTACTATGTAAAAGCTTTCAGGATCAAGATGACTAATAGTAGTTAGAGTTTGCTAGAGGGATTATTAAGGTTTCACTAACAAATTTCCTTAAAATGAAATGACTCCCATTTTCTGGTTTTGATGCAACAAAGGACCCTCAAATTTTCTTAGATGAGATGGAGAAACTCTGCTTTACTTTGGGATGTTTTAGTGTGCAATTAGTGAAGTTAGCTAGTTTTAAGATTAACGATGTGGCTTATTAGTGGTATCAGTCCTTAAGTAGAGGTCAACTAGCTATCGCTAACCCCTTGGGGGGAATTTACAATGGCCTTTCTGAGTCAATTTTTGCCAGATAATGTGTGAGGTGCCAAAGCACGTGAGTTTAAGGCACTAGTGTAGACACCTGGCATGGTAATTTTTAAGTATGATATTGGTTCACACAGTTTTCTCGATATGCACCATACCTTGTAACTACTAGGGATATGAAGATTAGATGATTTATGGATGCATTAACAGAACCATTGTTTAAGGTTGTTACATCACAAGCTTTTAGTACCTATGCCTTCACAATCGATTATGTGTAAAAGATTGAGAACAGAATCATAGAAAGTCGGGGGACTTGAGACAGAGTAAATAAGGCTAAGATTAAGGGGCAACAAGGTGTTAGCACCAAACATGGATCCACAAGGCATCAGGGCCAGCATAAGGTTTCTAAGTTACATGGCTCCCAACATAAGAGTAGCATAGTCACTTCAAAATTCAAAAGGAATAACAAAGCACATATTCCATTATAAATCGGGGCTTTAGGTCCCCCTTTACCTACTCGTGGAAACTACCCACACCACCTAATATAAATCGGGGTTTCAGGTCCCCTTTTTTACAATCAAATATTAATAATCAACAATTGCTACTTTGTGCACAAAGACCACACTTAACCTGGTGTGGTAACAGGCCCTACCCAGAGTATCTCAATCACGTTAAAATGAAAATCATTGCAATTTAATTCATTTGTAAAACATGACAGATCAAAAGCAATATAATCATAAAATGAATGTTATGCATAATTTATTTCAAAACATGGCATATCCATCAAATCAGCATACTAAGTGAAATCAATAATAATTTTTTTTATCAAATCCCATGAATCAATAATGACCATTGGCCCAAACATTACACAAGCTTGCAAAGTATGATTTTGAAGTGAAAGCCATTGAAAGGTTTGTTTCCCCATAATTAAAACCTTGTGGATATATACTTATGTATAATATGTAAAAAATGAATTTAAAATTCTTGATTGCAATCATAAACAACCTATGGCTTTCTACCAACTCATGCTTTCCACAATTTCATCAACCATCAAATGGAATATATATAATATATTTACAGGGATATAGTTTTTGAAATTTAGCACCCATTCACCTCACAATAGCTGTAGTACCCCGTACTTTGATATGGTGGTTAATAAAGCTTACGGATGCCAATTGAGGTTAATTACCGAGTTAAAAAGGTGATTTGGAAGTGAACCTATGAAACCTCAACCTCCATAGACACATAACTAGGAGTAGACGCGATAATGCAGACTAGGGGTAATTTTGTCAATTCTCGTGGTGGGCTCCTATAAGTGGATTTTCGTAGTATTATTAAGGCCTAAGTAGGCCTAAGGAAAAAATGAATGATGTTAATGATGGTGAAATAAATGAAGGAAACAAAAATAACGATAATTTCCATGGTAAGGGCATAATGGTCATTTTACATCTCGGGTCTAAATTTTTACGTTTTCATGAACCCGAGTATTTCTAGACTATTATGGATTTTGTCTTAGTGTCAAAAGAGTAAAAAGACTGCACAAAGGATAGGAAGAAGACAAAATCACCTTGTTATGGGCATTTTGGTAATTACGTGAGAAAATGGATAAATATAAGGCATAAATGTCTAAGTTTCTAGCAACTTCTTCAAATTTCCAGCAGATTCTTCAAGCTTCCAGCAACTTTTTCTTCTTCCTCACCCATCCAATGCCATTTTCTTTCCACCTCCACGAAAATAAAATTTTTCATGGAATTTTTCCTTATTTTCTTTTCATTTCTTTTCATTTCCTAATTCTTCCTTCCCCAAACTTCTTGGGCACTGAATTTGCAGCTTCTAACCCCAATTTTTAGCACATATAAACCCTAGGACAGAGAAAGAAAAATCTCTCCTTGTTTCTTATACTTTCTATTTCTACTTCACTTTCAACAACACTTGGATTTTTGGCTTCAAATCTTCTTTTTCAAGGTTGAAAGGTATATATATCCAACTTTTGGAATTTTTGAATTTATGGTTATATTTTCAGATTTATTCCCTAATTTCTTCAAATTATTTTTCTTGGAAATATTAGGTTTTTTGTTGATCTTCATGCCTCCAAGCTCATCCAGGTAATGAAATTTTAAATTGGAGTAGTTGGGCAAGTGGGTTTGTGAATTAGACTAGAAACTTAGGTCAAATGTTAGGTTAGAGGGTAGATTGCCTAATGTAAATTCATTAGAATTATTGATTTAATTTATGACTTAATTGAGGTTGTTATGGTTTTATTGATAAATATAGGTTTTAATGGTATTTCGGGACTACTTGGATTAGGACCTTTTTAGTGCTAGTTTTGTTAGGTGAGTGAACTTGCATTTCAAAATGTTTTGGGGAAATGTTTACTTGTTTCAATGAATCATTTGGGAATTTTATCCGCTTTTGCTTTAAAATTTCTTGGGAACAAGCCCTTGATAAAATGTTTGATGTTGTGAAATGTGAAATGTGAAATGTGTAAAAGGATGAACCCATATGTTTTTGTATAATGTTGATATATATATATATATACTATGTCATAAATGGTACCATTGTGTGACAAATGCAACTGTGCATGTACGGGGTGAGTGTGCACTTGCTGGTGATAACTGTGGTGAGGGAAATGGATGGTGATACGGTTCAGCTATGTGCACGATGTGGTGGGATGATACGGTTCAGCTATGTGCACGATGTGGTGGGATGCATATGAGCTGGGTGAGATGGGATGTTCGGCTATGTGCACGATGTGGTGGGATGCACATGAGCTAGGTGAGATGCACGTGATGAATTTTGAAAATTTGTCGTTATTTGCAAATTGATTTTATTGCAATGAGAAACATTTTGTTTATACTGCCTTACTTGGATAATTGCTGAAAATTTCCCTTCTTTCCAATTTCATGCTGAATACAGTTCCTTCATCATTAAATGATTTTACAACCAAGGGTTTAATGGAGGGATTTTAATAAGAACTTGAACTAAATGGCATTGTTTTTAACTAAGTGCATCATGTTTTCTAAACCATTCCTTGTCACTGCTTGTTCCCTTCCTATGTTTACTCACTGAGTTTATACTCACGTTTTTAAAATTCATGTTTTAGATTTCTTGAGTTAAAGGTGATTGGATCCTAGGACAAAGTGCTCCTCCCTATCCATTGCTCGGTAGGTTTACCATGACATTAATGTTAGCAACCATGACAAGAGTCATTCCGCTGATGGTCAAGGCATAATTATGTGTATATGAATACTTGAGGTGAAATACTAAGATTCATTTGTCAAGCTATATATGTATATTATGGTAGATGATGCCATTATGAATGCATAATTGGGTTTAGTGAATCTTGGATTTTAAATGGATATGAATTACTGTATAAGATTATACAAAGAGGCTTGCTTGGGCTTAGTGAGCTGAGCCTGTTGGGCGCTTGCGCAGATCATGGCCAAGAAATTGGGCTGACAATAAAGGGGATTACTACGTCGCTATTCTTACTTGCCGGTTGCATGTTACTTCCTCCAAAACACGACTATAGTGCACTATCTTTACTTTAGCACTTTCTAGCAACAATCCAACTCAATATATTTAGTGCATCAATTCCATTTTTCTTTCTCATTCTATCATAAATCCACATTCAACTAACTCACATCTTAATACATTTTTACTAAAATTAATTATATCCTTTGCTCACGTAATTCTTTAGATTACAAACACCAGTAACTTATTTATGATATTAAGTGCCTACTTCAACCTTTCTAAGCAACTTAAATTTACTTCATATCACCAAATAACCAAAGTTTAGTTAAATAAGATGGGCTAGCCCCCAAACAGTCCAATTTCACAACAAACCCATGGAGAAGAGCAAAGCAATTTTACCAAATTGGGCTAGGTTGGCCCAAGTCTCCACCAGACCCACGGTTTGCTTTGGGAATATACTATTCAAATCCTTGTATGGCAGCTTCCCAGCACCAATGGATAGCACCAGCTCTTTCTCCCTTACTCATAAATCGACAGCAACTAACTCTTTCTTCCTTACTCACAAACTAGTCACCACAAAAACCCAGCTTCCTCTCTTTTTGTTTGCCTAAACTGGATCCCCTCACTGCTGCCCAAAGAACCTGAGCTCTCTCTTTCTCTACCAGCTCCAAAAGATCAAACATTTTCCCTCTAAAAAATACCCAAACCGGAACTAAAAAATATTAAACTCTTGTCTCTCCCATTTTCTACATATATTTTCTTTCTTGTTTCTTTTTTTTCCTATTCTTCTTCTTTCTTCCTCTTTTATTTCTATTGGTCGAATTTTCTTCTCTTTTCCTTTCCAATAGAGCCTCACCTTTCTTTCTCTCTTTTCTCTCTTCTTTCTTCCTTTCCTTCCTTGGCCAGCGGTTTTCCCCTTTTTCTCTTTCTTTCTTTCTTTTTCAGCTTTCCCCTTTCTCTCTTTCTCTCTTTCATGCCTGACACCTTTCTTTTCTTTCTTTTCTCCCTTTCCTTTCCTCTAATTCAAGTGTCGACCCCCCATCATCATTTCTTCTCCCTTTTTGTTGTTATTTTATTATTTTATTTTTTTCTCTCTTTTACTTCTCTCTTTGTCTGGTTCTTGGTTAAAAAATTTCAAAGTGTTCTTTCTTTCCTCAAATGGCCAAACCTTGCAAAAATATTTGGCTTTCCATGTTTATTTTGCCTTCACATGGGTGATTTACCCATTATTTCCTAGCCTTTGACTTTCTTTCCCACTTGTTTTAGGTGATGACATCACATAGCAAAAAGGTTGCCACCTTCCACCCGTCAATACCCTTTTATTCCTTTACTTTCACCATTTTTTTTATTCTTTATTCTTTTTGTTTCTTTCTTTTTCCATTTACTTTGGCCGAACCCCTACCTTGCGAGGTGTTACAATGTTGTTGCATGATTGGAATGAAGCATTAACCAATCCCAATTGGCTGCAGGGATCATCCCAATATATAGTTGGTCATATGAAAGGAAATTGGGTAGAATACCAAACCCACTAGTCTAGGATCAACTATAGACTTTCCACAATTGATCCTAGGCTACCCAATCTGCTTAAAACAAGCTTAGAAGCCCTAAAACTGAAAATTACGTCATTTTGTTCCTATCTTTTGTTCTCTAGCCCATTTTTTCTCAAATTTCCTACCTTTCAAAACCTCCAAACTCCATCAACAAATCTTGGATTCTGAGTGCCATAAGTAAGAATTTTGACTCCAAAAAACTTAGATTTGGTGATTTCTATGTTCTTTCTCTAAGAGTTGGAAATTTTTCTAAGTTTTCAAGATTTGGCTAAATCCCTTCGTTTGAAGCTCACCAAGGAGGAAAAAATAAGTAAAATAAGTTGTTTAATTAATGGGTAGGTAGTTTGGATGAAAGTTTGGTGTAAATAATTCAAAATAAGTGAAGATTAAATAAGGTTAGAAATGGGTATTCAAAGTACTTGAAATTTTAAGGGTTTTTGAGGATATTGATGCTTGAATATCATTTTATTGGGACTTTGAGAGTATTTATGTTTGAATATCATTTCTAGGTGATATTTGTAAAACCTAACCCTATAAACACATGTCATGACATACATGCACTGAGTAGCATGTTATTATGCTAGGAAAAGCACCTAAGAATAGACGAAACTTGGTATTGTACTTAACGGTATACTTGAGTTGATTTAACCTCGAACTAGTTCAAATAGGAATTGTAAGATGAAATTTAATATTTTATAGTCCAGGAATGACTAAAAATGATTGTTCGGAGTTCGAGAGTTCATTTAGGGTAAAATTGAAAATTTTGATATTCAAGGGCAAAATCATCATTTTGCCACCTAAGATAATAATTTGATCATGGAGTGAAATTTTTGACCAAGATTAACTATTTGGAGTATAATTTAATGATAGGAAGTGAAAAAGTTTAATTCTGGTGATTTCTGGAGTGTAGGGGTAAAATCGTAATTTTGCCACCCACGAACAAAATTTGAGATTTTGAGAGAATTTAGATCAAATTTGACAAATTGGAGAATGGTATGAGTATAAGGGATGAAAAATATGTCTATGGGCAATTTTTCAGTTTTTTGGGCAAAACTGTAATTTTTCACTTTTACGGGGTAAAAGTGTAAATTTCAAAAAATTACTCCACCGAGACTTTGGATAAGTCTGAAAATTTTATCTAAGCTATGGATATGTGGGACAAGTGTATGGTGAAAATTTGGAAACAAATGGATGAAATTTTAAAAATGGGCCAATGGGAAAGTGACAC